>NC_079219.1:7704070-7746289 GCF_029633865.1 Lampris incognitus | reverse complement strand
GAGCCCACCCCAGCAGTCGCTGGGCGGCAGGCGGGGAGACACCCTGGACGGGCCGCCAGGCCGTCACACAGGACCCACACACACACACACACACACACACACACACACTTACCTAGAGACAATGTAGTCCGGCCGAGTCACCTGACCTACATGTCTTTGGACTGTGGGAGGAAACCCACGCAGACACGGGGACAACATGCAAACTCCGCACAGAGGACGACCCCCGAGGTTGGACTACCCCGGGACTCGAACCCGGGGCCTTCTTGCTGCGAGGCCACCGCGCCGCCAGCTGTTATCTATTGCCGTTATTGTCACTTTGCGTTAAACAATCTATTTGTGGCTGGTAATGGATGTGTGTCGCCTCACGTTCTGCACCGGTGGTTTTACTCTCCGTTCAAACGGCTGCCGAGGTGCAAAATGGCGTCTGGAGGGTCCGAGACCGGTGGACACCAGAGGACGGCCATGACATGCCGCTGTCTGCAGACGCAACAGCAGATGAAGTAATGGGACTTTCCTGCCCCCCCCCCTCCTCCTTCTCACATGTCATTGTGTACAACACAGCTAATGCCCACGGCACAAAGAATGACGCAAACGGGTTGTGATGTCAGGGGTCAGATGACAGTGCAGAACGTGGGAAGGAGGGAGGGGGGAGGGGGGAGGCAAGGGGAGGTAAAACGGCTCTCTCGTCGCTCTCCGTTTCTGTGAAACCCATCCGAGCCCTGCTCTGACCGAAAAACTAAAAGCACTTACGCTCCTCATTCTTTTTGGAGGTGGTAGGTATCGTCTCAGAGAGTAAGGGGGGAAAATCCCAGAAAATTAAAATTATGCATAATTATGCATAAATATGCAAAAATAGGCACTTTTTAAAAAAATGGCTAAAAACCACTTTTCTCGGCGTTTCGGGTGATTCTGAGCATTTTTGGTTTTTTCACCTAACATTTTTTTCTGGGACCCCCCCCGCCCCCCCCCCCCTTAACCCGGAAAATGTGACCCTCTCCCCCTTTAATGTTATTGCGTATGCTATGTCATGTATGTGAAATATGCTTGGTGACCGTCGTCTACTACTTGCTTGCCACGTAGCCCCTCTCCACCCCCACTTGAAGAGGGGGGGGGCTCTTCTAGCACGTTTGATATAGTGCTTTATCCAGACGCCCAGAGTGCTCCGCGTTGGAGGGGGGAGGGGGGGCAGCTCACCCCAGCCTCCCCCCGCCAGTGCGCTGCAGCGCTTTAGGTTTTGCTTTCGTTTCCCGCGTCACTGCGCCGGTGACGCGGGAAAAAACCCGTCCGCTTGGGCTCAGGGTCCGAATTTCCGCTGGTTTTCCCCCTGGGGGACTTTGTGTTGCCTTTATGCACGGAGCACTGGACTGAGCACGCTTCCCCGTTCGGGGAAATGCTCCCAGTTTCCCCGTGAAGTTGTTCCCAGTCTGGATGTGAGTAAATGTAAGGGGAGGACAGTCGTTGTGTAACGGGAATGAACGCAGAAGAAACTGTGAATGGCAGAACAGGGAGTTTTCGTCACAGTGCCCCGTTGATTTCTGAAGAGTCTTAAAAAAGTTGCCATATATATATATATGTATGTATATGTATCCATCCATTATCCAAGCCGCTTATCCCAATCGGGGTCACGGGGATGCTGGAGCCTATCCCAGCAGTCACTGGGCGCCAGGCGGGGAGATGCCCTGGACAGACTGCCAGTCCATCACAGAGCCCTAATAATCATAATAATAATAATAAATGTATCAACTCCCGTATTTTCGTCATGTGTGTGTGTGTGTTAATTAGTGTAGATAGCGGGACCGAAAACTAAAGCACTTATGATCCTACTTCTTTTTGGAGGGGGTAGGTATTGTCTCAGAGAATAAGGGGAAAAATATCCCAGAAAATTAAAATTATGCATAAATATGCAAAATAAGCATTTTTCTTTTTTTTAAATGGCTAAAAACCACTTTTCTCGGCATTTCAGGTGATTCTGAGCATCTTTGATTTTTTTTCACCTATATAAAAAAATGTTCTGGGACTCAAATGTTTTGGCATTGTGCAAAATATATATGCATTTTTGCAAAAATGCACTTATGATCCTCATTTATTTTTATTTTTTTGGAGGTGGTAGGTATTGTTCCAGAGAGGACCAGAAAAATAGCAGAAAATTAAAATAATTATGCAAAATATGCATTTTCTAAAAATGGCTTAAAAACCACTTTTCTCGGCATTTCAGATGATTCTGAGCATTTGGGGGGGAGGCGGTTAGCTGGCAGGATGAAGAGGAGGGAGATTTAGACGGGTGGATCACCAAACCGCTACATTGTAGCGGGGTTCTTCTAGTACATATATACACTCACCGGCCACTTTATTAGGCACACCTGTCCAACTGCTCGTTAACGCAAATTTCTAATCAGCCAATCACATGGCAGCAACTCAATGCATTTAGGCATGTAGACATGGTCAAGACGATCTGCTGCAGTTCAAACCGAGCATCAGAATGGGGAAGAAAGGTGATTTAAGTGACTTTGAACGTGGCATGGTTGTTGGTGCCAGACGGGCTGGTCTGAGTATTTCAGAAACTGCTGATCTACTGGGATTTTCACGCACAACCATCTCTAGGGTTTACAGAGAATGGTCCGAAAAAGAGAAAATATCCAGTGAGCCGCAGTTCTGTGGGCGAAAATGCCTTGTTGATGCCAGAGGTCAGAGGAGAATGGCCAGACTGGTTCGAGCTGATAGAAAGGCAACAGTAACTCAGATAACCACTCATTACAACCGAGGTATGCAGAAGAGCATCTCTGAACGCACAACACGTCGAACCTTGAGGCAGATGGGCTACAGCAGCAGAAGACCACACCGGGTGCCACTCCTGTCAGCTAAGAACAGGAAACTGAGGCTACAATTCGCACAGGCTCACCAAAATTGGACAATAGAAGATTGGAAAAACGTTGCCTGGTCTGATGAGTCTCGATTTCTGCTGCGACATTCGGATGGTAGGGTCAGAATTTGGCGTCAACAACATGAAAGCATGGATCCATCCTGCCTTGTATCAACGGTTCAGGCTGGTGGTGGTGGTGTAATGGTGTGGGGGATATTTTCTTGGCACACTTTGGGCCCCTTAGTACCAATTGAGCATCGTGTCAACGCCACAGCCTACCTGAGTATTGTTGCTGACCATGTCCATCCCTTTATGACCACAGTGTTCCCATCTTCTGATGGCTACTTCCAGCAGGATAACGCGCCATGTCATAAAGCTCGAATCATCTCAGACTGGTTTCCTGAACATGACAACGAGTTCACTGTACTCAAATGGCCTCCACAGTCACCAGATCTCAATCCAATAGAGCACCTTTGGGATGTGGTGGACCGGGAGATTCGCATCATGGCTGTGCAGCCGACAAATCTGCAGCAACTGCGTGATGCTATCATGTCAATATGGACCAAACTCTCTGAGGAATGTTTCCAGTACCTTGTTGAATCTATGCCACGAAGGATTAAGGCAGTTCTGAAGGCAAAAGGGGGTCCAACCCGGTACTAGCAAGGTGTACCTAATAAAGTGGCCGGTGAGTGTATATAGGAGAGAGACAGAGAGAAGAGTAAATGTGTGTTTGGTAGATGATGTCTCTGTTGTAACAATGCTTCTGGGCAATAAATCTTACACCGTTGGAAAGCCTGTTGTTTTCCCTTTTAAATGGCGCCACATTTGTAGGGAACGTGCATCTGTGGGACGAGCAGCAGAGCTGAGCATGTGGGTTGCAGCCATGAAAAATGTGCCAAATCTTCTCTGCCAATGCCAAACAGCTTATTTTGCTGCTGCTGTTGACTCTTGTTTTGAGCTTCTGCTACCCCAGGTGCTGACAACCTGCTGCCTGATATAAGATTTACTGCCAAGAAGCATCGTTACAACAAAGACAGAATCTACCAAACACACATTTCCTTACTTTTTGTGCTAAGTTTGTATATAAGAAGTCTGATATATATGTATTTATATTTAACGGTGCAAAGGGAAATTCCACAAAAGCAACCCAAAGGATACCGGCGTTCGCTACACCATCTCAGACCGCGTCTCTTCCTTCCTCTTTCTCTGTAAACCGTCTCGGTGTTTCAGCTCCTTTGGCTGTCACGCCACTGCTGAAACGCGCTGCGAGAAAGGGTTCGAGTCTGACAGCAGCAGCACATCAAGTTTTAGTGCGGTTGGCGCGGGGCCTTCTGCTGTGATAGCTCAGCCTCCGGTGCCACGTTAAAGTGAATGGCAGTTTCCTGCTCGGGTCAAAGCTTTCCTGTTGACTGAGACAGACGAAGACGAGTCGCCAATCAGGGCCTTTCCTCGGTGCAGCTGAATGACGGGTGGAGACGCGAGTGCCCTTCCGTTTGTGTGCGGTTGCAGCTGAGGCGCTTTGCTTGAAAGGGTGGGAGTGTGGATTTATGACGTTTTAGACTTTTGCATGTTCAGAATGGCGCACCGACGAAGAATGTCGAAGTGGTTTTAGCTGTTTATGGACATGCTGGCTGTTGGTATCAGACCTGTGACCCGCCGGTTAAAGGCAGCTCTACGTATCTGTGGCCTCTCTGATTTTATTGCCAGGTCCAATCTTTTTGCCTCGACTTTTGATATTCGTATAATTGATCCGTACCCAGATAGCAGAATCGCTGTGGCCCGGACCCGTCCCACACCCGACACTTACATCCGGCCCCCATACCGCGCGGCATGACGGCACTTGGGGCAGTCCGCTCCTGTTTGCCAGATCTGGGCCAGAACCGAGCCATAGCGATGCCGCATGTGCCACGTATATGCCAAAGGTGGCCCATATTTGTTGTGTGATATTTGGGCCATATTGTCCATTTACCACACGGGGCCACTTCAGGGTCACATCCAGATCACATGTTGCCCAGAGCACCGCGTCTTTGCCAAAAAAGGCCCACATTTGATTTGGCATATTTGGGCCATATTTGCTGTTATACATGTGGGCCACTTCAGGCTCACATCCGTTTTGTCACCAGGGCCAAAAGAAGACCACCAGTGCTGCATCGTTGCCTGAAGTGGCCCACATCCGGATGCTGTCCGGGTATCTAACATGAGTGCGAACAGACCTCTCCCCTGCAAAGACCGGCGAGCGTACATTCACAGTAAGAAATAGCTTCACACGTGTGACTCGTTTGCATGCACTAGCAATAAAAACCACAGTATTTGCACACCGGTCACTGATGGAGATTATAGCATAGCTGGTGCAGCCGTCCGTGTTAAAGGTTATTGTGTAGCGTTTGGCCCAATTCTGCACAATTGCCATGTGTGCGTCCCTCCATCCCTCCATACGTCGACCAAACAGTACATTTTTTTGACTCTCCACTTATTGCCGTCCGTCCATTATCCAAACCGCTTACCCTTCTCGGGGTGGCGGGGATGCTGGAGCCCATCCCAGCAGTCAGGGGGCGGCAGGCGGGGGGGGGGGGGACACCCTGGACAGGCCGCCATCCATGTCATTCTCTATTTTGCACCCCAGCGTTGTATGAAGAAAAGAAAAAACCACAACACTTGAATTTCAACGCACTCTCGCTGCAGCCACGTGGCAAATCAGATCTGATCTGATCTATGACCACATACGAAGGTGGCCTATATCGGATTTAACAAGGTCAGGTTTTTGTGTTCACGCTGCTCGGGAGAAAAACCAAAACCCAAAACGTTACTCTGTCATATGTGGGCAAAAAAAAAAAAAAAAAAAAAAGTTTGAATTTGGGTCACTTCCAGCTGTCGTGTGAACACGGCCTTGGTTTTATTTGCATGTTCTGTGAATGTAAAGAGCTTCAGTGTGAGGAGCTGCAGCGAAGACCCGACCTGTAACCCGGTCTTGCACGAAAAGCCATAATTCTGGGACTTAGAAATGTTTTGGCATTGTGCAAAATATATATGCATTTTTTGCAAAAATGCACTTATGATCCTCATTTTTTTTTTCTTTTGGAGGTGGTAGGTATTGTTCCAGAGAGGACCAGAAAAATAGCAGAAAATTAAAATAATGATGCATAATTATGCAAAATATGCATTCTCTAAAAATGGCTTAAAAACCACTTTTCTCGGCATTTCAGATGATTCTGAAAGCCGTGAGGGACGATAGCTCGCACGGTGCGGTTGTGCAGCTCTCGGCCTTCGTCTGTGGTTACCAGCGTCCTGTGACTCAACCCTGCTAGCGCAAACCGTGGCTCCTAGACTTCTTCATGTGAGGATTTGAACTCTCTTGACTTCCTGTCAAAGTGATGTAAGATACGTTCCCTCGGAAACCGCTCCAGCGCCGCTACGTCTGTGCTGTGTCTTCCGTGACAATCGGTGACAAATGACGGACCCAGTATTTTCACTGCAGCTGTGAGGTGCAAAGCACACATTGTGAAGCGAGCGGGGGTGGGGTGGGGGTGTTGCTCTCTGTCCAGAACCTGAGAAAATGTACCCAGATAGCAGAACTGCTGTGGCCCAGACCCGTCCCACACCCGACACCTTCATCCGGCCCACATACCATGTGGAATGATGGCACTTGGGCGGTCCACTTCTGTTTGCCAGATCTGGGCCAGAACCGAGCCATAGCAATGCCGCATGTGCCACGTATATGCCAAAGGTGGCCCATATTTGTTTTGTGATATTTGGGCCATATTCACCATTTACCACACGAGGCCACTTCAGGGTCACATCCAGATCACATGTTGCCCAGAGCACCACATCTTTGCCAAAAAAGGCCAAAATCTGATTTGGCATATTTGGGCCATATTTGCTACTAAAAGAAGACCACCAGTGCCGCATCACTGCCTGAAGTGGCCCACATCCGGATGCTGTCCGGGTAAAGCCAGATTATTGGGGTTGTATACAATCATCCAGTGTAATATATCACCTTGACTCTCATGCGTGTCCGTCTCGTTGCGGTTTGGTTGTCGTTTCCGTCCCTGTACCTGAGAGTTATTTTACGTCACGTGTGCACAAGTGAATGCAACTCCCCATTTGACAGTTGATGAACGTTTTTATTCAACTTTTAACACGTCACAACTATATAAAAGTATGGTAAACACAAAAATAAACAAAGACTTTGCATGCGTGTGTATTCGTGTGTATGCGTATGTGTAAGTGTGCACGTAAAACATGTGAAGGACTATACATGATTATACAGGATCACGTGACACCTTATTAGTTAAGCGGCGCTTTAGGAAGTACACAGGGGCGCACACCGAAAAGTAGTCGCAGCCCAAATGGCTGTCTGGATGTCGTTCTCATGGCTGGGAAAAGTCTCACAGCTCGATACAAAAATAATATTTTTACTCTCTCTGTTGAAGGTCTGGTGTGTAAAATATGACCTATGATTTTCCATCGTTCCGACAGAATTGTTTTTCAGAATTTAATTATTATGAACGTAAGCGGTTATTTTCTTGCCCGGTGCGGGATTCGATCCGGGGTGTGCTGCACCACAAGGCGACGTCACTAACCGCTCGGCTAAAGGGTCGGACCTGTTAGCTAGGGGCTAACGTGTCTTGTTAGTAGTTTACATGAATAATTATTATTTCAATGGGTGATTATTCTAAGGATTTTTCTGAATCATGTTTCTGAGCGTTACCGTGGCAACGGCCTTACAGCGCGGCGGCAGCGCAACTTGAAGTGGGGTAAAGGACATCGGCTGTGCACCCAGGGGAAACGTCACAGGGGGGGGGGGGGGGTCGGCGTGCGGCTATGAAGGGGCGCTATTTACTGTAGCGAATTCAGGTGGTGGGGGGGGGGAGCACCGCACCCGGGACGCGAACCCGTGGCTCCCACACCGCAAGCGACTAAAGGGCCCCACCCACGCGTTAGCCGAGGGCTAACGTGTCTACTTATCCGTGCACGTTACATTATGAAGTCTGAAAAATTATCTGGTCTGGGGGCGTGGTGGTCTATTCCGTTGCCTACTAACACAGGGATCGCCGGTTCGAATCCCCATGTTACCTCCGGCTTGGTCGGGCGTCCCATACATACATACATCCATCCATCCATCCATTATCTGACCCGCTTATCCTGCTCTCAGAGTGGCGAGGATGCTGGAGCCTATCCCAACAGTCACTGGGCGGCAGGCGGGGAGACACCCTGGACAGGCTGCCCACCACACCACACACACACACACACACACACACACACACACACACACACACACACACACACACACACACACAACTAGGGACAATTTAGTACGGTCGATTCACCTGACCTACGTGTCTTTGGACTGTGGGAGGAAACCGGAGCCCCCGGAGGAAACCCACACGGACACGGGGAGAACATGCAAACTCCACACAGAGGACGACCCGGGACGACCCACCAAGGTTGGACTACCCCGGGGCTCGAACCCAGGACCTTCTTGCTGTGAGGCGACCGCACTAACCGCTGCACCGCAGTGCCACCTGGTGGGGTGTCCCTACAGACACAGTTGGCCGTGTCTGCGGGTGTGTGTCCTGGTTGCTGCACTAGCGCCTCCTCTGGTCGGTCGGGGCGCCTGTTCAGGGGGGGGGAGGGGGAACTGGGGGGGGGGATAGCGTGATCCTCCTCCCACGCGCTACGTCCCCTCTGGTGCAACTCCTCACCGTCAGGCGAAAAGAAGCGGCTGGCGACTCCACATGTATCAGAGGAGGCATGTGGTAGTCTGCAGCCCTCCCTTGACGGGTGGAGGGGGGTGGAAGAGTGGGGTAATTGGCCGGATACAATTGGGGGGGGGGGACATTTTTTTAAAAAGAGAGAGAGAGAGAAAATGCATTCGGTCTTTGTCTATGCCTGTCAGTTTGGTCACCTCCCCTGGTTTTGTCTGTCCGAAGAGTCCGAGTTCGCATGCCTGTCTACCCGTCTGCACGCCCGCCGGTCTGCCCGGTGTGTCTCTCTTAGATCACAGTGGAGTTGGAGGTGTCCGCGGACTCGGACCAAATGGAACCTCTCCTGCTGTGTACAGGCATGTTCCACCCCATGCCCATCTTCAGCCTGCAGCTCACAGAGCACAGAAGGTTCAGGAGCTGGTGGCGGAACTTCACCCCCACGAAGGCGTAGAGCACGGGGTTGAGGCTGCAGTGGAGGTAGCCCAGAGAGGAGGTAACTTTCAGGGCTTTGTCCAGAGACGCGTCGACCTCGCAGTGACTCGAGGAGGTTTGGTTGGAGTAAACCGTGTCCAGCAGGAGTGTGATGTTGTACGGCATCCAGCAGAGAAAGAAGACCGCCACCAGGACCAGGATCACCTTCACGGCCCTCTGCTTCTGCAGGCCCTGGGAGCCGCGCAACAGCCGCGCCATGATGCAGGAATAGCAGTAGAGCAGGGCGGCCGAGGGCAGGAGGAAGCCCACGACGTGGTAGAGCAGACGGGACACCAGCCACCAGTGGGATGCCGACTGAGAGAAGCGTTCGTAGACGTGAATGCAAAACATTTTGTCTTGTCTCTCTTCTCTCACCTCCTCAAGGAAGATCCAGTCGGGGATGCTGAGGACCAAGGACAAGACCCAGACGGTCAGGCAGGTGACCTGGACAACCCATGGCTTCTTGCGATTGTACATCTGGGTAGCGTGGACGATGGACAGGTAGCGGTCCAGACTGATGCAAACCAACAGGAAGATCCCGCAGTAAAAGTTGATCTGGGAGGGCAAAGAGATAGCGACAAAGAGAGGAAGAGTTAAGATTCGACGGAGCGACCGTTTGAACCTCAGGATGCCCCTTGGGTTCAGTGGCCCACGGGCAAAAAATGACCAACCCAAACTAAAACAGCCGCCGCTCTTAAACATTTGTGAGGATATGCATAATCACATTCTGGCCAGAAAGGCAATTTGTTTCTGAAGTGTCAGATTCAACCCAAGTATTACTGAAATGAAGCTGTGGGGATTCAAAACACAGAGAGGACAGAGGAACTACGTGAAGGTGAAGGCCTGGAGTGCTCTGTTACGAGTGCGCTGTACTGTACAAGTGTGGTGTACGGCGAGCAGTGAATATGGCTTGCTCCCCACCTTTTCCTTCATCGTGTCAACTGCATTTTAGCCTTGGCCCAACACAGAAATCTTTATCTGAGCAGAAATCATTTCCTTTGGGTTCATTTATGACTCAGTGGAGGTCTTACCAGTCGCCTCCTCAGATTTGATGACATAGTACCAAAATTTGAGCCTTTTACATTGCTTTTACCGTGCACAGTCATGGGTGGGTGTCCAAACTACCCATCTGGAGTCTTGGGTGGGGTGGGGTGGGGGTGGGGGGGGGTACCTGCAGTCAGTTGAGACTGAAGAGGTGACTTAGACGAGCGATGAGACGTTTCTCTCGACAAACCTTGTGTCCAGATGAAGCGATTCAACTCTCTGCGGTCTCCTTACCTGGATTATTGGGCATGCGTCATGGCATTTGGAGTCTGCATACGGCCACTTTGTGCTAAATGATGTTATGGGCCTTCTGGAGTGTGCAAGACTGGGCCTTTTGGAGTGTGCAAGACTGGGCCTTTTGGAGTGTGCAAGACTGGGCCTTTTGGAGTGTGCAAGACTGGGCCTTTTGGAGTGTGCAAGACTGGACCTTTTGGGGTGTGCAAGACTGGGCCTTTTGGAGTGTGCAAGACTGGGCCTTTTGGAGTGTGCAAGACTGGACCTTTTGGGGTGTGCAAGACTGGGCCTTCTGGAGTGTGCAAGACTGGGCCTTTTGGAGTGTGCAAGACTGGGCCTTCTGGAGTGTGCAAGACTGGGCCTTCTGGAGTGTGCAAGACTGGGCCTTTTGGAGTGTGCAAGACTGGGCCTTCTGGAGTGTGCAAGACTGGGCCTTTTGGAGTGTGCAAGATTGGGCCTTTTGGAGTGTGCAAGACTGGGCCTTTTGGAGTGTGCAAGACTGGGCCTTCTGGAGTGTGCAAGACTGGGCCTTCTGGAGTGTGCAAGACTGGGCCTTTTGGAGTGTGCAAGACTGGGCCTTCTGGAGTGTGCAAGACTGGGCCTTTTGGAGTGTGCAAGATTGGGCCTTTTGGAGTGTGCAAGACTGGGCCTTTTGGAGTGTGCAAGATTGGGCCTTTTGGAGTGTGCAAGACTGGGCCTTTTGGAGTGTGCATACGGCCACTTTGTGCTAAATGATGTTATGGGCCTTCTGGAGTGTGCAAGACTGGGCCTTTTGGGGTGTGCAAGACTGGACCTTTTGGGGTGTGCAAGACTGGGCCTTTTGGAGTGTGCAAGACTGGGCCTTTTGATTGCCCGTGATACTTAACAAACCTCTTTGGCAAGCTGTGGCTAACACCATTGTCTTGGCGCGAGCGATTTTACCGTGAAGATGGCTCCGGTGATCTTGCAGAGCGGCGTCCCGAAGCTCCATCCACGGTCCTGGGCGGCCTCGGCGGCCCAGAAGGGCAGCGTCAACAGCAGCAGGGTGTCAGCGATTCCCAGGTGAAGGATGAAGTTGTCCGTCACGCTCTTGTCCTTCCTCTGCTGAGCAAGAACCCACAGGAGAAGCCCGTTGCCCGGAAGACCCACCGCTATTGCCAGGGAATACAGAGCCGGGATGAACACAGCCTCGAAACGTATGCCCTCGCCCAGGTCACAAGCCTGACCCCGCGTGCTGTTGTTCCAGTCCGAGTAATTGAGAGAGCTGTTTAAATAATAATCCGCATACAGATCAAAAAAGCTCGCGTTCACCGTAATCACACCGTCCCTGTCCATCGGAGACTCAGTGCTGCACAATAAAAGGGGCAGAACACAACAACAAAAAACATGTCACTTTACTTCAGTGTTTTTACCTTTAGAGGTTATGATACATTCGAACCACATGGTGGCGCTGTGCACCGTATAACAGGACATTGGAAGGCAGCGTTACAATAATAAAACAGCAATAACAAAAGTTAAATGGACGAATGAATAATACAGAATGGAAATACCGCTTGGCAATGAGAAACATGTATGTTCACCATTAGGCTGATACATTTGTGAATGGATGGGGAAATATATTTTATTTAATGTGCAACGCGGTTCGTTTTCATGTTCACGTTTACTTTCGTCTGTATTTCACTATTTCAGTTTCTGGTTTGAGTGGCTGCTGCAGCTAGAAAAGCGCTATATAAAATGCAGCTTGATTGATTGATAGATAGATTGATTGATTGGTTGATCGATTAGTTTATTGATTGGCTGATCGATCGATCGATCGGTTGGTGGGTCGATTGATTGGTTTGTTGATCGATCGATTGGTTGATTGGTTGATTGATTGATCGATCGATCGATCGGTTGGTGGGTCGATTGATTGGTTTGTTGATCGATCGATCGGTTGGTTGATTGATTGATTGGTTGATTGATTGATCGATCGATCGGTTGGTTGGTGTGTCGATTGATTGGTTTGTTGATTGATTGATTGATCGATCGATCGATCGATCGATCAGTTTCCCTGAGGTGAACAAACTGTCAATCAACTTGCTTTGGCCCGCCCACCAAGTCCCTCTCATTACTCCCAACCTTTTCAGGGTGTTCAGGGCCTCGTTCGGTGTTTCCTGCAATGCGAGCTCAAGACGAAGCCAGTCGGTGTAAGTGGAGCTACGGTTGCAGCTGGGTATGACGCGGCCAATTGTGTCTGCGGGGACGCCCGACCAAGTTGGAGGCAACACGGGGATTCGAACCGGTGATCCCCGTGTTGGTAGGCAACAGAATAGACCGCTACGCTACCCGGGCGCCCCTTGCAACGAGCCGTCACTCGGGCTTGGGAAGACGCCAGTAGGCAGTCGGTGTCTAAATCCAGGGGTTAGCCAGGCTCTACACCCGCAGCGCCTGTCAGACAAATCTCAGGGCTAAAAACTCGCACGAGTGTGTAAGGGCACGTTTGTACGTAGGACCGATTGATGAATGAAGCCTCCCCCCCGCCCCCCCCCCGGACCCCAACATGCGTTTCCGGGCTGTCTTTAAACGCGCCGTGTGTGTGTGTGTGAGTGTGTGTGTGTGTGTGTGTGTGTGTGTGTGTGTGTGTGTGTGTGTGTGTGTGTGTGTGTGTGTGTGTGGGGCGCTTTTTCATTTAAAGCAAAGTCCGAAACGACAAAACAACAACAGCGCAGTGAACGTAAAGTGAACGTGGAGCGCTTCTCGGCACGTGCTTTGCGCTAAGGTCGCAATGCAGCTGCTATGTTGCGGGTGTTTTAAACCAGTGTTTCTCAACCGGGGGTCCGCGGACCCCTAGTGGTCCGCGGTGTAATTGCAAGGGGTCCGTGAAAATGAAATATCTTTTAAAAAAAAGATCCTATGACATTTATAGAAATAGGATTATTTTACTCAAATGTGACTGAGACCTTTATCTACCTAAACTATAAAGGGTAACGGGACTTTTTTCCTCTAATTACATCTGTTTCACAAGTGTAATTTATTGCATTTTAATAAGAGATCTCGCTCCCGTTTGCATTGTTAAAAGTTACTGCATAAAAATTCTGTTGTTACATATATCTGAAAGTTACTGAATACATATTCTGTTTTGTTACATATATCTGAAAGTTACTGAACACATATTCTGTTCTGTTACATATATCTGAAAGTTACTGAATACATATTCTGTTTTGTTACATATATCTGAAAGTTACTGAATACATATTCTGTTCTGTTACATATATCTGAAAGTTACTGAATACATATTCTGTTTTGTTACATATATCTGAAAGTTACTGAATACATATTCTGTTTTGTTACATATATCTGAAAGTTACTGAATACATATTCTGTTTTGTTACATATATCTGAAAGTTACTAAATACATATTCTGTTTTGTTACATATATCTGAAAGTTACTGAATACATATTCTGTTTTGTTACATATATCTGAAAGTTACTGCATAAGAATTCTGTTTTGTTAACTATATCTAAGTTACAACTGAAAGCTCTTATTTTTGCCCCAAAGAGTGAATAAATGCTATAATGCAATTTAAAATGCAGTTTCTACTGTTTCTATCAAATTGCAACCCCCCTCCCCCAAGATCAGGTGGAGGGGTCCTCAGGGTAGATCAAAAATACGCAGGGGGGGGTCCAGAACCCCAAAAGGGTTGAGAACCACTGGTTTAAATGATGGGTCCGTGTGTCTGCGCGCGCGCGCGTCCGTGTGTGTGTGCGCGCGCGCGCGCGCGCGGAACCGCAGTTAGGAAACGCGGTTAGACACTAAAAAATGCACAGGTAAAAAACTTTGGGGCGATGTGAGGCTTAGTGTAGCTTCCCTTTTTACAAGCTCATTAGCCGGCACGTGTCAGTTGACTAGCTTTTATGCGTTATGAACCTTGCTGTGTGTGTAACCTACAATGTTACACTGTAATTGGTTTGTTTTTTGGTGTATTTCTGTGCGTTTGACACCTGTTGCATGTCTGTCTGTCTTGCTCTCTTGTTATCCATTATTGACTAATGATTATCATTATTATCATTATTATTATTATTATTATTATTATTAATATTATTATTATTATTACATGGCTAAAATTACTCAAATGTGTATTATGGATAAGTCAGCGCAAATGTTGTCGCACAGCACCACGCGGTCCCCTGGAACGACACGCCGGTGGGGAATTGGACAAATTCAGGCTGCAAATCTGAATTCACCATAAACACGTCATAAATGGTTGGTTGCCCAACAAAAAAAAAAAAAAGGCAAAAACGACTACAGGGCGCAGCAAAACTATTTTTTTGTTTGTTTGAACATTGCACATTTCATTACAAGTAAGCTCGACGCGCTTTATATGAAAAGACGAAATATGAAATATACGCATGCGCGCGGGAACATAGGCAACATAAACTATAAATATAAGAAGGTAAGCATTGCCATACTGCGCTGATATGCTGTAATTGTAACGGACCCCCCCCCCCTCCTGTGCTTTGGAAGAGCCAAATTTTAAAACGACCACTTACTGAAGGTGGACCAGCCGGTCTGTGCACGATGAGCAGATCCCACAGCCGACGCGGGTTTTAGTATCCAGACGCGGTTACTACTCTCGATAGCAGAGCGCTCAGACGGAACGGAAGTCGCAGCAGACTGCACCGTAGCCCACTTACCCTGTGCACCTGATGACACCAGACTGGTGTGATCGCAAAAGCCATGTGGCACTTAACAGTGGTGTGTCGAGGTTTTTCCTCACTCGCAGTCCTGCTCGCAACACAGAGTCAGGTCCATTACGTAATGCTCACTGTTTCTTAACTTTATGGGGCGTAATATTTCAACAAGTATCATTGCCAAGAGCCTGGCCACACCTGCGGAGTCCAGTTCAACCCAATATGCTCAATTATCAGCACCGCTCCTTTTTTGTACACGTGTCTACTTATTCGGTACGGTATTAATCTTCCCACTTGTATCGTTTTAATGGCACCTTTAAAGTTGGCGTTAGGGAACATTTGCGCCCCATCGCATCAAATCTCGTCTAGCTGCAGACCCATCCCCCCCCCCCAGACTTGCCATTTCAGTTCCGGGTGGGATTCTTAGCCGGTTATCATTTGAGAGCGAAAACAATATTCTTGAGAACTTCCAGTTAAGTTCGAGGGCGTTTCACAACACACACACGCACACACACACACACACACACACGCGCACACACACACACACACACACACACACACACACACACACAAAGAGAAGGCGGAAAACTGGAGGGACATTTATTTTAGCGTCCGATTAAACCAGAAGTTGCTCAGACTTGATGACAAAACATTCAGATGTCGCCGGGACCATGGCAACCGAACGAGCAGAACGGACACTGAACGTGTTTGCCGTTGTCATGCGAGTGGTTCGGACGTAAACGGCGATTGTTGTCAGTTGTCATGGTGACGACACACGTGACGTCAGTGTGGCCGTAAAGGCCACAGAATAGAGACCCTACAGAAGAAGCCCAGGTAGCGTAGCGGTCCGTTGACTACCAACACGGGGGGGTCGGCGGTTCGAATCCTCGTGTGACCTCGGGCTTGACCGGGCGTCTCTACAGGCACAATGGGCCGTGTCTGCGGGTGGGAAGCCGGATGTGAAGAGTGGGGTAATCGGTGAAGTATAATTGGGGAGAAAAAGGGAGGGGAAAAAATAGAGATCCTACAGAAGATCCCACAGAAGATCCCACGGAAGATCCCACAGAAGATCTTACAGAAGATCCTGCAGAAGACCCCACAGAAGATCATACAGAAGACCCCACGGAAGATCCTACGGAAGATCCTACGGAAGACCCCACGGAAGATCCTACGGAAGATCCCACGGAAGATCCCACGGAAGATCCTACGGAAGATCCCACGGAAGATCCCACGGAAGATCCTACAGAAGATCCTACAGAAGATCCCACAGAAGATCCTACAGAAGACCCCACGGAAGACCCTACGGAAGATCCCACGGAAGATCCTACGGAAGACCCACGGAAGATCCCACAGAAGATCCCACAGAAGATCCTACAGAAGATCCTACAGAAGACCCCACAGAAGATCCTACAGAAGATCCCACGGAAGATCCTACGGAAGACCCCACGGAAGACCCTACGGAAGATCCCACGGAAGATCCCACAGAGGATCCTACAGAAGATCCCACAGAAGATCCTACAGAAGACCCCACAGAAGATCCCACAGAAGATCCCACAGAAGACCCCACAGAAGATCCTACAGAAGATCCTACAGAAGACCCCACGGAAGACCCTACGGAAGATCCCATGGAAGATCCTACAGAAGATCCTACAGAAGATCCCACAGAAGATCCTACAGAAGACTCCACAGAAGATCCCACAGAAGACCCCACAGAAGACCCTACAGAAGATCCCAAAGAAGATCCCACGGAAGATCCCACGGAAGATCCCACGGAAGATCCCACGGAAGATCCTACGGAAGGTCCCACGGAAGGTCCCACAGAAGATCCTACAGAAGATCCCACAGAAGATCCTACAGAAGACCCCACAGAAGACCCCACAGAAGATCCTACAGAAGATCTCACGGAAGATCCTATGGAAGATCCCACGGAAGATCCTACGGAAGATCCTCGATTCAAATCTGTGTTCATTTATCACAAATGCTAAGCTTCGGAGAGCTGATCCGGCCTAATCGACAATAAAGAGTACTAAATATCACGCATTATTAGTGGCGAAATAGGCACCGTTTGTCCCGAAACATCAGCACAGAAGCGATCTCAACGGGATCCTACTACCATTTCTTCTTAGTCCCTTTGTTTACAAATATTATTATGAGCAAACTGTAGAAATATCACTCAGATCGAGAGAACAGTTTGTGCAGTGATGCAATAACAAGACGCAAAATTCCCCGTCTGAGTGCCATCGGACCTCACTCAGAGTGAGACTTGAACTGTTGACGTTGAACTGAACTGAAAAGAAAGGGACACTCTGTTAAGTGTAACTCTGCGTTTATTAAGGTTAAATTGCTAATGTTACTGGCTGTTTATGGATGTTTTGAGTTGAAAGGTGAATTTGAGTGGTTTTTCCTGCAAGGTTTCATCTCAAAGGGCCAGCTCACCCGAAAAAGGGATTTTAGAGTGTAGATTTACCGGATTCACCTGAAACTAAAAAGGGTTAACTCAGGGGATAAACTAACTGAAACAAAACAGGTCTAGCTTGATGAAGTAGACTGTTATCCTATAGGGAAAATATAGACCGGTCTCATCTTAATTGGAAAATACAAAATAGATAATTGACTAAACTAATGTAAACTACTAATAAGACCCGTTAGCCCCTAGCTAACGGGTCTGACCCTTTAGCCGAGCGGTTAGTGATGTCGCCTTGTGGTGCAGTACACCCCGTATCGAATCCCGCACCGGGCAAGAAAATAACCGGTTACATTGGTGGCAGCGGTGGGATCCGGAAGCGTGCAGATCCTCAGAAGTCTCTTCGGAGCGCGGGAATAACAAAGCGCGAGGGCGCGCTTCCGGGGAGGGTGACGACTGTAAACTACTAATAAGACACATTAGTCCCTAGCTAACGGGTCTGACCCTTTAGCCGAGCGGTTAGTGATGTCTTCTTGTGGTGCAGTACACCCCGTATCGAATCCCGCACCGGGCAAGAAAATAACCGGTTACACTAATTAGAAACCTGAACCTAAACAACCTAATTGGGATTAACAGGAGATTCAAACCAGGGATTTAAGTATATCTAAATGTATGAATGTGTGACACATAGCTGTGAATATTTTTCATGTTCCAGTGAATTTACACTATTTTGTCGTTTTCGTTTTGTTACCCCAGTCTCTGGTCTGCTGTTTTGTTGCTCAATCACTCCTTGAGAGCCTAGATCTGGTCCAGTGTGAGATAGTGACACAAGTGCTAACTACATTTCGAGAGAATACTTTGTACTTTGACGCAATGAGAGAAGAAAAAACAACTATGTAACACTTGTGTTACATAACAATCTCTATTCTGTGGTAAACGCTGCTCGTTTGGTCGTTAGGCCCAGTGGCCCTCCAAAGCGTTTGTTTGTTTGTTGTTGTTTGTTTGTTTGTTTGTTTGTTTGTTTTTCTGGTCGCCGAGAGTTATTTTATTCATTTCTTTGTTTTACCCATTACAACGATATTGGAAAAACAACTATAACATACAGGGAAATATGTATATACAGCAGACCAAGAGTACAACAGTCAAAGAATCAAATCGAACAAATCCAGCTCAGTACACAAACATACAAAAGAAAGAAATACAAGAACTAAGAGTTCTTTGATACACCATGTGGCGCAGCCTGGACATGTGATGCAGCCCACATCATTAGCAATGTGGACGCAAATGGCCCTGGTCTGTGCATGACTTGCGAGCTTTTCGTGAGTCTACTCTGATTTGCCTTTGGCGAGTTTATATATATCCTATTATAATCAATATTTTGTTCTCTCCTATTGCAACTGAAAATTTAAACTGCATCCTCGTGTTATGACAGGAGAGTTTGACGGTTACCTGCTCGGTGAAAGGCGGTACCCCTACCAGCACTGTTTGCTGACCCCTTACCCTGAGCTTGAGCCTGGCCCACAGCAATGTTATAACTTGGCTCACTGCAGGACACGAGCCAGGGTAGAGATGACCACTGGGATGCTCAAGGCCCGTTTCCAGTGCCTCTGTAAGCTTAGGGTCACCCCAGAAAGGGCATATGACATTATTGTGGCATGTGTGATTCTCCGCAACATTGCCACAATTAGAGGAGAACAATGGCCTACTCGACCAGTGAACGATCCCGATAACGATTCTGACCATCCCGCTGATGCAAGAGCGGGGTGATGAGATGGAAGAGCAATCAGAGACACAATATGCTACCATCATTTTTTTTTGGGGGGGGGGGTTCTCCCTTTTTCTCCCCAATTGCACCCAGCCAATTACCCCACTCTTCCTAGCCATCTCGGTCGCTGCTCCACCCCCTCTGCCGATCCGGGGAGGTCTGCAGACGACCACATCAATCAAGAACAATTTATTGTCATTTCTATTATGTACTTGAGTACACACAATTCCATTTCACCCAGCCCACAGCAGTGCAACACAAAAGATAAAAACATATACAAATGACCAAAAACGACACCACCAAACACATGCAAAAACAGAGAGAACCAAGCAACCCCCCCAAACCCCCCCCCCCCCATCACAAACAGTTAACAACACAGTCCATTCAATGCAACACAGTCCAAAAAATCCACTTTCCAGAGAACGAACGCCAGCCAGGATGACTGTCAGACTCCACGTGTCTCCTCCGATACATGTGGAGTCGACAGCCGCTTCTTTTCACCTGACAGTGAGGAGTTTCGCCAGGGGGACGTAGCATGTGGGAGGATCACACTATTCCCCCAGTCCCCCCCCCCCACCACCAAACAGGTGCCCCGACCGACCAGAGGAGGTGCTAGTGTTGGCTTACTTACTTGCTTAAGGTTGTCCGTCGTGTGCGGCGATGACAATCCTGCCTCTGCTACTTGTGAGTCTTCTTGTGGCTGTAAAGCCCAATCCGCGATCCACACTGTCTGCCACAGACAGAACAGGTGGGGACACTGACTGGGGGTGTAGGTGTGGTACTGGCCTCATGTCTCTTCAGACGTCTCCTGGTCCGTCGATCACCTCGGTCCTCCTCGAGCTTTTGCACCCCCTTGTTGACAGAGCTGCCGCCAGATGGAGCGTTGGGCCGCAGTGTCCTCCAACTATCTCGGGTTCAGGCCGCACTTTCTCATGATGGTCTTCAGTTGGTCTTTGTACCGCTTTTTCTGGCCCCCTGCCAAGCGGTGACCAAGATGTAGCTGGCCATACAGCACTTTACATGGTGAGCGCTCCTTCGGCATCCTGATGACGTGACCAAGCTAGCGAAGTTGGTGCCGGGTGACGGTGGCCTCCATGCTGACGCAGTTGGTCTTGCCGAGTATTTCAGTATGGGACACTCGGTCACGCCAGGTTATCCTCAGGATGCATTGTAGGCATCTGATGTGGAAGGCCTCGAGGATCCTGAGGTGGCGGCTGTACAGGGTCCACGCCTCACAGCTGCAGAGGAGGGTCGTGATGACAACTGCCAAGTAGACAGATATTTTGGTGTGGAGGTGGAGGTCTTTGTTTTGAAAGACCCTTCTCCTAAGTCTGCCAAAGGAGGATGACGCCAGGGGGACGTAGCACGTGGGAGGATCACGCTATTCCCCCCCAGCACCACCAAACGGGCGCCCCGACCAGCCAGAGGAGGCGCTAGTGCAACGACCAGGACACATACCCACATCCGACTCGCAGACACGGCCAATTGTGTCTGTAGGGACGCCCGACCAAGCCGGAGGTAACACGGGGATTCGAACCAGTGATCCCCATGTTGGTAGGCAACAGAATAGACTGCCATGCCACCCAGACGCCCTCCTGCCATCATTTCTGAGTCACCCATCACCTCCCCAGTGTCAAATAAAGACAATATGCCTTTCTTTTAATGAAGTCTTCTGTATTTCCTGCAAGTACGAATGCAGGCACAGTATTTAACACGTTTTATGTCCTTCAAACAAGTAAAAATCTACTTAAACATGTTAAATATAATTTAGTTGTATAATGCAAATAATTATGAAATAAAAGTGTTTTCAGTCTGTCAGCAGCCATTAAATATTGGTTCAAATGGTGTTTGGTTGGTTTCTGTCTGAATACATATACTTCCTGGGTGAGGGGCGCCGGCCAAACCATACCTCATGTAAGCCCTCAAACTTGTGGCGAGCAGGTGACCTGAGGCTGCCGTCTGATTGGTTTCTTCAGATTCTCCAGGGGGCGCAGTTCTGTGCTGCCCCCCAGACACGCCCACTTTTATTGGCAGCGAATCGGTATTGTTTCAATGGTTTTTTGATCTAATGTGATTGGACAATTCTCGTGGCTGTCAATCATGTTCACACCCACCACAACGCCTCGTCTCGACTGTCAATCATCCACAGTCTACGAACCCTGATAAAATCTAGAGGCTACATCGTCCTTCTTAATAACTCTGTGACTGTGTGGACATTAAAGCAGCTGTCAGGTGTGCTGCGCCAAGGTAAATTGCGCCCCCCCCCCAAATTTTTTTAGCACCAGCCGCCACTGGTTCCAGGGCTACTTAGTTTCATTGTAAGTCATGGGCAAATACTGACCAACATCTTACTGAGGTAAGTTGTGCTTTGGGGTTGAATGCACCATCTTCCTCAGTGTAATTTCCAGCATCGCCCCGTTCGAGAAAAAGAAGGTGCAAGTTTTATTATGGCGCAACACTATCTTCAACTGTTAGGTGTTATTTGTAAGCCCCGGGGTAGTCCAGCTTTGGGAGTCATCCTGGGTCGTCCTCTGTGTGGAGTTTGCATGTTCTCCCTGTGGCTGCCTGGGTTTCCTCCAGTTTCCTCCTACAGTCCAAAGACATGTAGGTCAGGTGAATCGGCCGTACTAAATTGTCTGTGTGTGTGTGTGTGTGTGTGTGTGTGTGTGTGTGTGCCCTGTGATGGTCTGGCGGCCTGTCCAGGGTGTCTCCCCGCTTGCCACCCAATAACTACTGGGATAGGCTCCAGCATCCCCGCGACCCTGAGCAGGATACGCGGTTTGGATAATGGATGGAGATATACACTCACCGGCCACTTTATTAGGCACACCTGTCCAACTGCTCGTTAACGCAAATGTCTAATCAGCCAATCACATGGCAGCAACTCAATGCATTTAGGCATGTAGACATGGTCAAGACGATCTGCTGCAGTTCAAACCGAGCATCAGATGGGGAAGAAAGGTGATTTAAGTGACTTTGAACGTGACATGGTTGTTGGTGCCAGACGGGCTGGTCTGAGTATTTCAGAAACTGCTGATCTACTGGGATTTTCACACACAACCATCTCTAGGGTTTACAGAGAATGGTCCGAAAAAGAGAAAATATCCAGTGAGCGGCAGTTCTGTGGGCGAAAATGCCTTGTTGATGCCAGAGGTCAGAGGAGAATGGCCAGACTGGTTCGAGCTGATAGAAAGGCAACAGTAACTCAAATAACCACTCATTACAACCGAGGTATGCAGAAGAGCATCTCTGAACGCACAACACGTCGAACCTTGAGGCAGATGGGCTACAGCAGCAGAAGACCACACCGGGTGCCACTCCTGTCAGCTAAGAACAGGAAACTGAGGCTACAATTCGCACAGGCTCACCAAAATTGGACAATAGACGATTGGAAAAACGTTGCCTGGTCTGATGAGTCTCGATTTCTGCTGCGACATTCGGATGGTAGGGTCAGAATTTGGCGTCAACAACATGAAAGCATGGATCCATCCTGCCTTGTATCAACGGTTCAGGCTGGTGGTGGTGGTGTAATGGTGTGGGGGATATTTTCTTGGCACACTTTGGGCCCCTTAGTACCAATTGAGCATCGTGTCAACGCCACAGCCTACCTGAGTATTGTTGCTGACCATGTCCATCCCTTTATGACCACAGTGTTCCCATCTTCTGATGGCTACTTCCAGCAGGATAACGCGCCATGTCATAAAGCTCGAATCATCTCAGACTGGTTTCTTGAACATGACAACGAGTTCACTGTACTCAAATGGCCTCCACAGTCACCAGATCTCAATCCAATAGAGCACCTTTGGGATGTGGTGGACCGGGAGATTCGCATCATGGATGTGCAGCCGACAAATCTGCAGCAACTGCGTGATGCTATCATGTCAATATGGACCAAACTCTCTGAGGAATCTTTCCAGTACCTTGTTGAATCTATGCCACGAAGGATTAAGGCAGTTCTGAAGGCAAAAGGGGGTCCAACCCGGTGCTAGCAAGGTGTACCTAATAAAGTGGCCGGTGAGTGTATATATCTACTCATATATTTTCGTAATGTGTGTGTGTGTGTGTGTGTGTGTGTGTGTGTGTGTGTGTGTGGTGTTAGTGTGTGTGTGTGTGTTAGTTAGTGTAGATAGCGGGACCGAAAACTAAAGCACTTATGATCCTAATTCTTTTTGGGGGTGGTAGGTATTGTCTCAGAGAGTAAGGGGAAAATCCCAGAAAATTAAAGTTATGCAAAATTATGCATAAATATGCAAAATATGCATTTTTCTAAAAAAAAAAATGGCTAAAAACCACTCTTCTCGGCACTTCAGATGATTCTGAGCATCTTCGATTTTTTTCACCTAAAAAAAAAAATCTGGGACTTTTTTTGGAGGCGGTAGGTATTGTTCCAGAGAGGACCAGAAAATTAAAATAATTATAATAATTATGCATAATTGTGCAAAATATGCATTTTCTAAAAATGGCTAAAAACCACTTTTCTCGGCATTTCAGATGATTCTGAGCATTTGGGGGGGAGGGAGTTGGAGTGGGGGGGGTTTAGGGGCAGGGGGAAGGCGGTTAGCTGGCAGGATGAAGAGGAGGGAGATTTAGACGGGTGGATAACCAAACCGCTACATTGTAGCGGGGTTCTTCTAGTATATATATATATGTGTGTGTGTGTGTGTGTGTGTGTGATATGTGTGTGTATACGTCATCGGTGCTAGGTGGATCCTCCAGGGCCTGGAGAAGCTCATCGCCAGGGCGAGGATGTGTTTTAAACCAGCTAAATCCAGAGCCATGGTGTTGAGGAGGGGTTAAGAGGTGGGCCAGTTTCGCTTCTTTTTGGATGGCATCGCAATCCCATCCATTACCGAGAAATCTGTCAAGAGTCTAGGCGAGGCCTTCGACTGTAGCCTTAGGGATGCAGCGGCAATCCAAGCAACCATCAAGGAGCTTGAGACTCGGCTCCCCACAGTAGACAAGTCTGGCCTACCTGGCAGGTTCAAGGCTTGGATTTACCAACGTGGCGTCTTTACCCCGAGTCCTCTGGGCTATGCTGGTTTACAAGATAACCCCTGTGCAATTTTCTGAACCCACTCGACCATTCGCCTGCTCGATCACCATACCCACATACATCTCCAAATGTTCTTGCGTGGAAATTTCTCTCAAAAGCACCGATTTTCATCCCCAAAACATCATGACATTATCTCAAATCTTTTTTTTTGGGGGGGGGGGGGTTCTCCCCAATTGTACTTGACCAGTTACCCTATTTTCCAATCTGTCCCGGTTGCTGCTCCACCCCCCTCTGCCGATCCGGGGAGGGCTGCAGACTACCACATGCCTCCTCCCATACATGTGGAGTCACCAGCCACTTCTTTTCACCTGACAGAGAGGAGTTTCGCCAGGGGGACGTAGCGCGTGGGAGGATCACGCTATCCTCCCCCCCCCCCGAACAGGCTCCCTGACCGACCAGAGGAGGCGCTAGTGCAGCGACCAGGACACACACCCACACCCGACCAAGCCGGAGGTAACGCAGGGATTCGAACCGGCGAACCCCGTGTTGGTAGGCAGCAGAATAGACTGCTACGCCACCCAGGCGCCCATCTGAAATCATTTTTTTACATAAATTACAGCAGGATATAGTCAAAATATCCTGTGGGTTGAGAAGGAAAGTAACCTTTACCCCGTGTCACCACTCGGTGACTTCCATCGACTTTCAGTTTTCCTCTGCCCCCTCATCGCAGTGATAAATAGCTTCCCTCCCGGCGGCTCTCTGGGGATGAGGTTGCGGGGGTGGGTGGGGGGGTGAAATCGATCCGTGAACTGTATTCTAATAGAAGTACATGACGTAAACATCACCATCCCTTGGTCACGTGACTCGGGTCCTGGGCCGTTCTGGGGGCATCTGGACACTGCTCGGCGTCCTCTTCATCATGTTCGTCGTGTATTTTATAATTCTGTAAACTACTAATAAGGCACGTTAGTCCCTAGCTAACGGGTCTGACCCTTTAGCCGAGCGGTTAGTGATGTCGCCTTGTGGTGCAGTACACCCCGTATCGAATCCCGCACCGGGCAAGAAAATAACCGGTTACAATGGCGGCAGCGGCGGGATCCGGAAGTGCGCAGATCCTCAGGAGTCTCTTCGGAGCGCGGGAATAACAAAGCGCGAGGGCGCGCTTCCGGGGAGGGTGACGACTGTAAACTACTAATAAGACACGTTAGCCCCCTAGCTAACGGGCCTGACCCTTTAGCCGAGCGGTTAGTGACGTCGCCTTGTGGCGCATGTTGAAATTAAACATTCGTGGTCCTCGTCCCCGGGTCCGTTGATGTGAAGAAAACAGCCACCACGTTTTAGGAGATTAAAATGATTTTATTGAGTACAGATCTGGAGACACACTCTGCCAATCCGTCGTGTGTGTCTGACTTCTTTGTGTGTCCTGGTGGGTTATATAGACCCCCCCCCTGCTACCTGTTCTGGTAGGTGAATGACCTCAATTAGTCTCTTGATATCCGACTCGTGTTTAATGGGCTTCCCTCCTGCGGTGATAAACCCCACTCGCTGCCATTGGGGAATCTCTAAATCCACCACCCCTACTGCGTATGCCGAGTCTGAGTATATGGTTACCCTTTTCCTTTTCCCCACTCCAGGGCCGCAATCAGCCCTCTTATATCAGCCTTCTGTGCTGACATTTGTCCCTCCAGTTTTTCTGCTACTACAGTTTGGAGTCCTGTCTCTGTCTGTCTTACCACCGCATATCCTGCCTGGAGGCCCGTTTGCTCATCCCGATAGCAACAGCCATCCGTGTACAACACTATAGCCCCTGGTATAGCCTGAGCTTCCAAATCTGGTCTTATTTTTTCTTCTTGTTCTACCCGTCTTTCACATTCGTGTGGTTCCCCCGTTCCCATTCTATGCGCCATATTTATCCCTTCGTGGATGAATGTCACGTTTGGTGCCTCCAAGGCCTTCGTTATTCTCTGTTGTCTCGGCGGTGTCATAGTAAACCGCTGTGAGTTAACATAGGCTATTACACTATGTGTTGTTAGGACCGTCAGTGGGTGACCCATCACAATGTGTGCTGTTTTTTGTAAAATTTTTGCTACGCCTGCTGCATGTTGTGTACACGGCGGGTGTCGCTTCTCGGTGGCGTCCAACAGTATGCTAGCATACATCAAAATCCTTCTTCCCCCCCCCCTTTTTTTCTGAAACAGAATGCCATTTACTGTGCCGTCTGTTTCAGAAACATCCAAATAAAAGGGTAGGGTGTGATACAAAATTTTATGCAAGACCTGATTGAAAAGACCGGGGGAGTTCGCAAAGCCCTGTGGCAGACGGGTGTATCGAAGTTGGCGGCCACGAAAGGTGAAGGAAAAGACGTCACGTAGATGGTGTGCCAGGGGAAGGCAGAACAAGGCGTTAGCCAAGTCTATACAGGAAAACCATTTGTGGGTGGGGTCCAGCGCTCCAAGGGCTGTGTATGGATTTGGCACGGGAATGGAGGGTGTGAGGAGGATTCAGAACCGAAGTCCTTGTTGGGGGGGGGGGAACAGCAGTGGTGGAGAGGGGGAAGACGAAACAAGGTCCCCGTCCTGTTGGGCAAGGAGGTGATAATACACGAGCTGAGTAGCAACGAGGCCGTGTATCAAACGCCGAACTATGGGCACAATGCAGCAGGTGAGGAGTAGCAGCACACCCAGGAAAAGTGATGCTGCTTCGGCCAGGCGAGTAAAAGACATCAGGACCCATTATCTGCATCAGCATCTCCGACATGAACTGCACCGGATCTCTACCGGCCTCACTGCCTTCAGGAATGTTCAGTACATGGAGATTGGCCCTCCGAGAACGGTTCTCGAAGTCGTCGATTCGGTCCTGCAGAGACAGGTTTTGGGTTCGCACCATTTTGATGGTGGACTCAGCTGCAGTTAAACGTTCAAAGTTGTCACTGGTTACAGACTCCACAGAGGCAAGGCGATTTCGGACTCTCAAAGCCAAACCCAATTCTATGGTCTCCAGAGCTAGCTAGTTGGTGCTAGTCTCATCTAGACAACCAGAGGGGGTCTTCATGTTGGAGGATTGGCTGGGCCAGGAGCAGACCACCCTGACCTCCTCTCTCACCCGGAAGCTGACCGGGACACCATGGAGACCACCCTCACACAGACACAGCTCCTACAGCCACGTTATGTGGCGGGTTGCTCTTTGTTCTGTCCAGCCGGGAGGTTGTCTTCCCACGGAGCATACCCCGGGCCCCTGGACCCGGTACCACGGGAGTGGGGGTGTTACCCAGCTCGTCTGGAGGAGGGGGAGGAGCAGGTGGTGACAATACCTGGAGGGAAAAACTTTCAGAGAGAAACTGCACAACACTGAAAACACTGTCATTCTAGGATTCTGAAGATTCGTAGTCAACGTGATTCAGTGTTCTTCAGGTACTTCCGCTATGATCTAAGTTGGTATCCGTTTGCTTCTTATGAAGTAAAAAAATCAAAGAAAACTGTACAGAAGAAGGCTCACAACCGTTCTAGATTTCAATTCCTCATTCCCACTACCCCTCTTTTTACACAAGAACAGAACACATTGTGTCAGCCCATTTAACCATGAAGGAGAAGAGAAAAAAAACGAAAGTATGATATAATCAGTTTGTATGTTAGTTGTTAGTAAACCAAAAACAATTTCATGCAGTGAAATGAATCTGACTTTCATTTCATCCAAGCTGTTTACAAATGTTCCGAAGTCTGTAACGTTGTACTTCTCTGAAATAAACTGTCTTTAAAACTGAAACAGACGAGGGATGATAAAGGTAGTTGTTGTCTCAGATCCTGAACGTTCAAATAAACCTAAATTAATAAAACCATAAGGTATCTTGTAAACCATTGAAACAATGAGCTGTTTGAAGACAAAAAACAAATGCCCCCCACCTTAACCAAATGAAACAACAGGAAGCCCCTTTTCAAGGCCCCAAAAAGAGGGAGGGTGGGGTTTCGAAGAAAAGAAACGCTCAATTAACAATACAAAGAAATTGATGTAATCAGTTAAAACCAAATAAATCAAACCAAAAATGAGTCTTATGAGGAGGTTTAAACTCATGGTAAAAAATAACATAAACATGGCCATAGCATAGACCTTTAAAACGCAGGACTCGGTAGGTTTCATTCATATTAAAATAAAATGTAATCGTCCTCCACACAAGAAATTGTCAAAGAAATGAATACCCTCTTTAAAAAAAAACAACATCCTAAAATTCACACCTTAGTGTTGAAAAACAAAACAAGTTCAATTTAACACAGAGGAAAGTCAACATAAAAACAAATGAACCAATGGGTGTCTTCTAATGCAGTGGTTCTCAACCTTTTTGGGGTCCTGGACCCCCTGCGTATTTTTGATCTACCCTGAGGACCCCTCCACCTGATCTTGGGGGAGGGGGGTTGCAATTTGATAGAAGCTGTAGAAACTGCATTTTAAATTGCATCATAGCATTTATTCACTCTTTGGGGCAAAAATAAGAGCTTTCAGTTGTAACTTAGATATAGTTAACAAAACAGAATTCTTATGCAGTAACTTTCAGATATATGTAACAAAACAGAATATGTATTCAGTAACTTTCAGATATATGTAACAAAACAGAATATGTATTCAGTAACTTTCAGATATATGTAACAACACAGAATATGTATTCAGTAACTTTCAGATATATGTAACAAAACAGAATATGTATTCAGTAACTTTCAGATATATGTAACAACACAGAATATGTATTCAGTAACTTTCAGATATATGTAACAACACAGAATATGTATTCAGTAACTTTTAACAATGCAAACGGGAGCGAGATCTCTTATTAAAATACAATAAATTACACTTGTGAAACAGATTTAATTAGAGAAAAACGTCCTGTTACCCTTTATAGTTTAGGTAGATAAAGGTCTCAGTCACATTTGAGTAAAACAATCCTATTTCTATAAATGTCATAGGATCTTTTTTTTTAAAGATATTTTATTTTCACGGACCCCTTTCAATTACACCACGGACCACTAGGGGGTCCGCGGACCCCCGGTTGAGAAACACTGTTCTAATGGAAAGAAAAACAACAGCTTAAAACAACATAACTGTGGTTTACACCATCCCTGTTACTCTCAAGACAACCCCCCCCCATCCCATCCCCCCAAGGTGTGAAGTGGGTAGGCAGTTGGTTCCCACCAGTTATTCTTTAAAAAAAAAAATCCCAGTAACAGAAAGAAAAACAGAACAGGTAAAATTAAAAATATTGCAACCGTGGCGTTGGACATAACAGAGCTCTGCTTAACAGTTCAGAAAATGAAACAGGGACAGGAAATCCTTCGGTTTTGGGGAATCCTAAAAGAAGTGAGGACAGGATCAAGTTAACGTGAAAAAATACACCACAACAACTTTTCAATGCAACAAAAAACAAAAAACAAAAACCAAATGGATATATCACATTTTATATGAGGTACCTCAGAAAGAAAAGAAATAGATTTCTTGAAATGATTTAAATAATTAATGCTTCAGGTTGGTGACTTTCTAAAGCCAGTTGTTCGTCACACAAGAACAAAAGCTGGGTTGGGTCTGATAAGGATGCCAAACGAGGTGGTCTCTGAAGACCCCTCTCACACCCCACTTGTCAGGAAAACAAAAGGTTTGGAAAAGCCAAAACAAAACCTCCCCCAGCTTTTATATCCCCTTTTAAGCCACTCTCAAGGACTTGCAACTTCTGAACAACACAAAATGGCCGGACGGACAAACACCACCAGTCATTAGAGGGGCCTGTATATCTTGTCCCCTAGTTTAGGCCCCTCCCCCTTTTTCAGCTTCTTCCTCCTTTACTTTGGTTGCTTTATCCTGTTCTTTTCTGCTTCTCTGCTTTGTTTCTGGTTGATTTGGTTTCGGCGTGTTCGGCCTAGTCTGTCACATTTCTTAAAAACCAGAGGGCCATGGTGGCCTGTCTGTCTGCCTCTCGTTCTGCTTTTCCTAGCTGGGATTTCTTTGTTAGACATCCCGTCTAGCCGCTTTAACGCGGGCTTGTGCCTCATGTTGTTCTAGTAGTTGTGCGATGGGTGGTGGATCAGGCCACGCCCCCTAGCAGGCCTTCTTCCTGCATTTCATGTGCCCAAATCACTAATTAATTTTTCTTTGCCAGTTTCTTTCTTTCTCCGGGCAGATTCCTGTACGCTCTTAACATCAGGGCTTTGTGCAGCACCCTGCCTAATGTGTCATGGGGTACTTTTTGCCAGCCATCTATCACTTCTTTAATTTTATCAGGCATTTTCAAGACACACTTTGTTCACATACACTGACGCGCCAACCAAGTGGACTCCAGGTCCGGGGGAGGGCGGGGAACTCAGCCACGGAAGAGGTTGGGGCCCCGTCGGGTCACCCAATGTCAACCGCCGGTTTTCTGATCACCTCGAGCGAGAACGATACAGCAGGCTTCTACCCACACGGGGCGGCCGTACCTTCACTTCAAATCTCGCTCAGGTATCACTCCCCGAGTGTCCCCCCTTTTACTCTGGAGGCGCTATACAGTGTTCTAGGTCCCTGACCTTATCTCTTGTCCCTTATATCCTTCTAGGCCTTCCCCATTTGACAAGCAAACTTCCACACAGGCATTGGTTACATACAGAGTAATACAAAATACACTCGGATTATATTTAATATCAATCAACACGCAATACACCCCGGATCGAATCCCGCAGCGGGCAAGAAAATAACCGGTTACGTTGGTGGCAGCGGCGGGATCCGGAAGTGCGCAGATCCTCAGAAGTCTCTTCGGAGCGCGGGAATAACAAAGCGCGAGGGCGCGCTTCCGGGGGAGGGTGACGACTGTGAACTACTGATAAGATACGTTAGCCCCTAGCTAACGGGTCTGACCCTTTAGCCGAGCGGTTAGTGACGTCGCCTTGTGGCGCAGTACACCCCGTATCGAATCCCGCACCGGGTAAGAAAGTAACCGGTTACAGTTCCATTACGAGTCTGTTATCCCCTTTCAGTGTTGTATTCTGTAAATCGCGTGTGCGGATGATGTGACGCGAGGCTCCCTTGTCGGTCCTCCTCCCAGGTCTCCGTGGTGACGGTGGTCGCCGCCTGGATGCTGCCTGGCATTCCCCTCATCGTATTTTCTTTTTATATAGCTTATAAATCCATATGATTTTGGCTATTTTTACATGGTGGTGGTGGTGGTCACGTGGCTCAGGTCCTGGGCTGTCCCGGGGGCTTCTGGACACTGCTTGGCTTCCTCCTCATCATATTATTCATTTATTGTGTAGTTCCATTATAATTCTGTTATCCTCTTTCAATGTTGTGTTCTGGATGTTGTGTAAAACCTCAACATCTGTTGCACATCTGTCCGTGTTGGGAGAGAGACCCCTCCCCTGCCGCTCTCCCTGAGGTTTCCGCCTGTTTTTTCTCCCTGTTAAAGAGGTGTTTTTTTTAGGGAGTTCCTTGTCCGATGCGAGGGTCTAGGGACAGGATGTGGTGTTACTGGAAAGCCCCCTGAGGCAAATTGGTAACTTGTGATCTTGGGCTATGCAAGTAAAATGGACTTGACTTAGAGAGCGCTTTACGTCAGTTACCAGGATCGTAAAAGCGGCACGTCAGAAACGTGTAACCCACAACGTTAATCACACGTTGAAAGCACTTCTGAAAAGGTGAGTTTTGATTAGTGATGGAAACGCGGCGGCGGCACGGTGGCGCAGTGGTTAGCGCGGTCGCCTCACACCAAGAAGGCCCTGGGTTCGAGCCCCGGGGTAGTCCAACCTTGGGGGGGGGGTCATCCCGGGTCGTCCTCTGTGTGCAGTTTGCATGTTTTCCCCATGTCTGCGTGGGTTTCCTCCCACCGTCCAAAGACATGTAGGTCAGGTGGATCGGATGTACTACATTGCCCCTAGGTATGAGTGTGTGTGTGGGCCCTGTGTGACGGCCTGGCGGCCTGTCCAGGGTGTCTCCCCGCCTGCCGCCCAGTGACTGCTGGGACAGGCTCCAGCACCCCCCCCCCCGAGAGCAGGATAAGCGGTTCAGATAATGGATGGATGGATGTAAACGTGGACAGATCGGTGCAGTATCTGATGTGTTTGGGGGAGGGGGCAACTATGGAGAAAGCTCTGCTGGCCCCAGGTTTGAGGAGCAGAGGCTGCGGGAAGGAGTGTGGTTGGCAGTGGAGCGGGTCGGTTAGGTAGGAGGGGGCCTGGTTATGGAGGGCTTTGGGAGTGAGGGGAAGGACTTTGAGTTGGATCTGATGTGGGACGGGGAGCCAGCGGAGGTCCCGGAGGACGGGGGCGATGTGGCCACGGGAGCGGCGGTGGATGAGCAGGCCCGGCGGCGGCACGGTTCTGGATGTACTGGAGTTTGCTTAGGATATTGGACGACGAGCCGTGGGGATTAACGTTGCAGTAGTCAGCTGTGGATGTGACGAAGGCCTGGATCAGAGTTTCGGCAGCAGAGAAGAGAAGGAGCGTGACGGGCGGAGGCGAGCTGTGGTGAAGTCTGTTCCACTCAGCCGTGACGTAAATAGTCGAAGCGCTTTTGTTGAGGCACAACACAACCCACCATGGAGGCATTAGGGCAATAGGTCATGGCAGTTGACTTAAACAGTTTGTGTGCCTTTTTTTTTTTTAGGCTTCTCACGGCAGCACTTTATAATAACTACACGAACGACGCATTAGCGAAGTATTAGCAACTCCCGAAGTCGTCGTTTGTGAAGCATTTGTAAAGCAAGACATGCCGCAATGGCTAGTGTGTTAATAGATGTTCATAAATACTTATTAATACTGCAATTCATGATTAATTCAATGCACAAGTTTACACGTAAATAGTTTGTTAATCATGTACTGACACTTTCTAAAGGATCTCATGATCCCTTAGACTTTTGTGAGTCTCGAGGCGCTGCAGGCCTTTCAGTCTTCTGTCTAAATGGCGTAGATAGGCCTCACTTTAGATGAGGTCATGCAAAATACTTAACTAACAGCTAGTAACTACCTGAATGAATCATGAGTTGCGGTATTAATAATTCTAAACATCTATTAACACACTAACCATTGGTGCACGTCTTGCTTTACAAATGCTTCACAAACGACGACTTCAGGAGTTCCTGATACTTCACTAATGACTCATTTGTGTCGTTACTACACAGTGCCGCCCTTTTCACTAGTATTTCACTACTTTTGCGAACATGTCAGAAATTGTGCTCGCAGGAATAGATAAGGGGATATGAAACTCACAAAAGGCCTCTTTACGACCTGTCCCCGTTGTTGGGTATTTGGCACCGGTTTCGAGTCGGAGGCCGTTCTCCATATACCCGACCCCGTCGCCTGCTTTGCATGACCCGGAGAGTTTTCTGAGGGTGCTCGGGTGCAGCCTCCTCGGGCCCTGTGCACGTATGCTGCACCACGGGGTTAATGCGCTGCGTGTGTGGAATAATGGCACCACCACTCGCGGAAGTTCACAAATATATATTTTTTTTTTTAGGGAGTTGTTCCTTATCCGATGCAAGGGTCCAAGGACGGGATGTTGTGTTGCTAAAAAAAAGCCCCCCCCTGAGGCAAACACCGCGAATTCGACTCGACAGCGAAACTCGAGCACGCTTCGCCCTTTGCGCCGCGCACGTTTGCGTTTCCGTGAGGTGAAAGGAAGTTTGCAGAAACCTTTCATTAAAAAAAACAAAAAAAGAGAGAGAAAGAAGGCCTGTGGTTGATGTTTTCATTTCATACAGGCGCGCTCATCATTAGTACTATGAACCCCCTCTGCGCTTTCTCTTTTGAGTCACTTTTTCTCCCCCGCCCGCCGCCTCGGCAGAAATCACAGTGCGCAGTGTGGGTGTGCACGGACGGAATCAGGTGGGCCTCGCCCGTCCAAGACCAGACACACGTAGTAGGTTCTGAAACCCACATGTTTACCAAAATAGACAGCTACAGCTATGCTTGCCTGGATGCAACACAGTTTAATCATGCAAGGCCTCGACATCATCAGAGGTCACGTTATGGGCGGCACGGTGGCGCAGTAGCTAGCGCGGTCGCCTCACAGCGAGAAGGTTCTGGGTTCGAGCCCCAGGGTGGTCCAGCCTTCGAGCCTCGGGGTAGCCCAACCTTGGGGGTGGTCCTCTGTGTGGAGTTTGCATGTTCTCCCCGTGTCTGCGTGGGTTTCCTTCGGTTTCCTCCCACAGTCCAAAGACATGTAGGTCAGGTGACTCGGCCGTACTAAATTGTCCCTCGATATGAATGTGTGTGTGTGTGTGTGTGTGTGTGTGTGTGGGGGGGGGGGGGGGGGCCCTGTGTGATGGCCTGGTGGCCTGTCCAGGGTGTCTCCCCACCTGCCGCCCAATGACTGCTGGGATAGGCTGCAGCATCCCCGCGACCCTGAGAGCAGGATAAGCAGTTCGGATGATGGATGGATGGATGTTACAGGCACCAAGATGAACATTAACAGCATCACATAGCCTGGCATGGTGGCCACACATTCACACACACACACACACACACACGCCGCTGACAGACTTGACAGCATTGTTCATCATTATCTGTGGATAGAGGTACACCGGCACCAACACGCTCAGTAACGTTAAAGGTGACACTTGAACATATCCTGGCTCGGCAGCCACATAAACCATACACATACAGCACGCACACACACACACACACACACACATCATCATCGTCATCATCATCATCATCCATCATTTCATCCAAAATTTCAGTGAGTGCTAAACAGCAAAACAAGGTTCAACAGACCAATCGATAAAACATGCAGAATAAAACAATATACACAAGAGCAGACAGTAGTAGTTTTTAAATGCCCCTTTTCCACTGCATGGTACCAGCTTGACTCAACTCTACTCTATTCAACTCTACTCTATTCAACTCTACTCTGTTCAACTCTACTCGCTTTCCTTTTTGGGATTTCGTTTTCCACTGCAGGTAGTGTCCCCTCGAAGCGAAGCCCCGCCGGTCATTTGTGGGCGTGTTGACTAGTTTTTTATTTATATTTAAGTAAATACAAATTAATATGCATATATTTATGTATATTTATACTTAATTTTATTTATTTATTCATTTATTTATAGTGGTATTTTCATGTCACCTTTTAGTATCGGCTCAGCTCGCTTGGAACCTCGATGGAGGTGGTACCAAAAAAAGGACCTGGTACCAGGTACTATCCCGAACTTTTGCCCAATGGAAAACCAAAAGAAAAGAAAAGGCGAGTAGAGTTGAGTTGAGTCGAGCCGGTACCATGCGGTGGACAAGCGGCATAAGTCACTTCAAAAATCCACTCAGCATAACAGCTATAACTGAAACATGGAAGAATTGTCTAATAAAAACAGGAGGAACAGAAATGGAGGCGCGGGGGGGGGGGTGCTTTGTGTGTGAGCAACAGCCTCACTTACAAGGTGGTAGAAGTTATGTAGAAGAATATAATAGTCATCTGTTTAAACCGATCACCAGGGTCAAATATTGAAACATTTAGGGATCGGATAGAAGAAACACATTCAATATCAACACAACAGGATATGTTCATACATGGGGATTTCAATATAGACCTGTTAAATCCAAATAAGCGCAATAGTTTGGGTTTATATCCTAAAATCAGTAGCCCTAGCAGAATCACACCACACTGTGCCACATTAATACACAATATATTCACAAACATGATAGAAGGCCGCACTGGGAGGGGGCTTTTAATAAATGACATCAGTGACCATCTGCCAGTTTTTACTGTCTATGACTGCAGTTTTAGGAGGAACAAAGTTCCCAACAACATTAAATATACAAGAGTAAGAACAGAGGAATCCATGAGTACACAAAGAAAAAGACACCGATTAAGCTGACCATTCATTCATAAACACATTTCAATTCTTGTATGATAGAAAATGCCCAATAGAGCAATTCAACAGTATACAGAAATGTAAAGATAGTCCATGGATCACAAAGGGACTATTCGTAATGTTGGTCATATATTAAAAAAAAAAAAGCTCTACAAAGAATTCATGAAGGGCAGAACCACTGAAGCAGAAATAAAATATAAAAACAAGCTAACTAACATTATGAGGCTATGCAAGTAGGAATACTACAATAAAGAATTAGAGCCCAATAAAAACAGCACCAAAGGTATATGGAGTGTGCTGAGTAGTATTATTAGGAATGGATCTAGAAGCCCAAGCTGCCCTCAGTACTTTACAGATAATGATGAGACTACAAATAACGTGGAAGACGTGGTCGGTGGCTTCAACAGATTCTTTGTAAATGTGGGCCCAAAACTGGCAGGAAAAATTAATGACACACAAACAATCCCAGAGGGGGATGATCGTGAACATGGGGACAGAAATCCTAGTTCCATTCTTCTTAGAGCGGTAGAAGAGAAGGAAATCGTGGCCATTGTAAACAAATGTGAGAACAAAAAAATCTGTGGACTGGAATGATATGGATATGACAATAGTTAAGAAAGTAATGGAGTTTATTGCAAAACCACTAACCCACATCTATAACATGTCCTTTCAAAAGAAAATTGCAAAAGTCATACCCTTATAGAAAACCTGAGATGGACACCAATTTACAAACTACAGACAGATTCTCCAAAATACTAGAAATACTAGTTGCTGCTGGACTAGACAAATTCAGTGAGAAGCACAATCTCCTGACAGATAGCCAGTGCGGGTTTCAGCCAAACAGATCCACATCTCTGGCGCTCATTGAATTAACTGAAGAAATAACTAACAAGACCAAAAAAAGTTTGCTGTGGGAATATTTGTAGATCTAAAAAAAAAAGCTTTTGACACTATTGATCACAATAGATTAATAGACAAATTGGAAAGGTGTAGTATCAGAGGGGTGGCACAGAACTGGCTAAGAAGCTGTTTAAGTAACAGGCAGCAGTTTGTAAAGATAGGTGAACATAAATTGTCATGCATGGATATTACTTGTGGTGTACCCCAGGGGTCGGTTTTAGGTCCAAAACCGTGCGTTCTGTACTTAAATGATATATGCAGAATATTAAAAACATTTGAATTTGTTTTATTTGCAGATGACACAAATATATTTTGCTCTGGGGAGAATTTACAGCAGCTTTTGGAGGCGACCACAATAGAAACGGAAAAATTAAAACGGTGGTTTGACAAAAACAAATTATCCTTAAATCTGGGACAAAACAAAGTTTTGTTGTTTGGAAATTATAAAATGAACACCAGAGTAAAAGTAGTGACAGACGATGTTCAGCTAGAAAGAGTATATGAAAATAAAGTTCTAGGTGTGATGCCAGACCACAAAACCTGCAGGAAACCTCACATAACGTGTGTGCCAGCAAAGCCGGCAAGGAGCGCTGCAGTCATGAGAAAAGCAAGACACATTCTGGACCATAAATCATAGCACACTCTGTATTGCTCATTTATTTTACCATATCTGATCTACTGTGTGGAGGTATGGGGTAACACCCACAAAATCAACCTGCAACCATTATGTACACTACAAAAAGAGCCACAAGGATAGTTAATAATGTAGGATATCATGAACACACCAACAAGCTATTTCTAAAGTCAAGCACCTTGAAGTTCAGGGATTTAGTAGAATTGAACACAGCACAAATAATGTTCAAAGCAAGAAACAATCTACTCCCGAGTAATACACAAAACATATTCTCAGATAGAGAAGGGGGAACATAATTTGAGGGGGAAATTAGACTTCCAAGAAATGACGTGTTGGTGCAACTTTGAGGAGCTTGGGCATTTCAGTCTGTGGGGTAAAATTGTGGAGCAGTCTGAGCATGGAACTCAAAGCAAGTACACACATGACACAGTTCAAGAACAAGTACAAAGAACTGGTTATCAAGAGATACAGGGACGAGGAGGAGTTGTGGTAACTGTCTAAGCTTTATTTATCTCTAAACATTTCTTATTACATGGTTTTTTGTTTTCATTCATCTTTCTGTGACACCGGGTGGATATTTGGGTTGTATACGTAGCGTTAGGAGGTGTTATTCTTTTTCTTTCCTTTCTCTCGTGTTATTTTTTCCCCCCCTTATGGTTCACAGTAGTTGCGTTTCTATTGTGCAGCACAACTTGCATTGAGGCGGCACGGTAGCGCAGTGGTTAGCACGGTCGCCTCACAGCAAGAAGGTCCTGGGTTCGAGCCCCGGGGTAGTCCAACCTTGGTGGGTCGTCCCGGGTTGTCCTCTGTGTGGAGTTTGCATGTTCTCCCCGTGTCTGTGTCGGTTTCCTCCCACAGTCCAAAGACCTGTATGTCAGGTGAATCCGCCGTACTAAATTGCCCCTAGGTATGAATGGGTGTATGTGTGATGGCCTGTCCAGGGTGTCTCCCCGCCTGCTGCCCAATGACTGCTGGGAGAGGCTCCAGCATCCCCGTGACCCTGAGAGCAGGATAAGTGGTTAAGATAATGGATGGACTTGCGTTGAATGTGAACTATAACTTAAGAGTGGGTGAGAAGAGGTAGGAAAAAATAAGTGTATACCTCCTCCTACTCCTTTTCCAACATGTGACGAATAATCTGATGCATGCCGAGATCTGTTCGCTGAGTTGGAATGTGTGGGTTTGTTGATCACTTCACATTATTGGCGACGGCTTATCCGTATGTTGTATCCTGCTTATTTACATTTTCCAGATAAATCGGCTTTCATTCGTTCATCGTCGGCGGTCACTCGGGGTCACCGGTGACTGTCCTCCTTCTAGGTTCTTGTGGGTCTTCAGGTGGGCGTAGAGGCGGATCCTGGAGCTGTATATTTTTGGGGTAATGTGGGCAAGAGCGTAAAAGAAGTGGCTGAGGGTGTGGATTGGGCCTTTCTGGTAACGTCTGAGTCTGCACTTGTTTTCAGCAGCACGGTGGAGGTCACGGTTGTAACGTCCGGCGTCCTCACGGACAGCCGGTCTCCAGGCCTCCCTGTCTTTTGCTGCTTGTCCGTGGGTATTAAGGTCGATGCCAAACCTCTTGATGTGGGCCTTGGCGTTATCTTTATATCGCGTCTTTTGTCCTCCTGAGGCACAGCGTCCTGTCACGAGCTGAGAGCCAAGGACTTTTTTCGGGAGGCGAGCGTCAGACACGTGGAGGACATGGCCAGTCCATCTCAGCTGATGTAGTGTGACTGTGACTGTGGCGGTTGTAGTAGGCATGCTGGCCTCCTCGAGGACGCTGAAGTTGGTGCACTTAGCCTCCCGGCCTCTTAAGGGTCTTCCTGAGGCATCGCTGTTGGTATGCCTTGAGTGCCTGACCCATACAGTAGGGTGGGCAGCACTACTACTTCGTACACCAGAATTTTTTGTCCTGGCCTGAAGGTCGCGCTTTTCCAAAACCCTTTTACTCAATCTTGAGAAGGAGGCCTGGCTAACACACACACACACACTAGCATAAAATCCAATTGTACAGCCAACAAAAACTATGCCAAATAAACCATAATACTGAAACAGGCTACTTCTCTCGGCTTCTTCCCTGTTTCCCAGGGTTCGCCACAGAGGATTTGATAGTTTCCATCGGTACCCTGTGAAGACACAGCACCGATGGCGGTCGTTGTTAACCGGAGCCTTGACCGATCCGGTATGGTCTTGTCAATCCGCATAAGGAGTTGGCAAAATTTTACATCGGATGCCCTTCCTGACACACTAACCCCGTGGACGGGGACACAGGTAAAGCGCTGGATGCCATCCCGGTATTCACGGACTTGCGCCCATGCCTGTCGCTCAAGGTCATAGGCTGCTACAGTCTGAAATTGTAAACTAGCTTACTTTTGATGATTGTCGATGGCGATGACGGGGCTTGGTGTTGAAGGAGAGCAGGGACAAGGAGTTCAGCCTGTAGGTCATTACTGAGGCTTTGATGCCAGTTTTTATCCGACTGACAGCTGAAGAGTCTTTCAACAGTACAGCTTGTTATGGGTAGGGCGATGAAGGCCCGTAGGAGACAACTCATTTTGGGTAATACGTCACTGGGGCATGACAGTTCTCTTCTGCTGCTGTACGAACACTTCATGCTCTGCGTCTTCCACAGCGATGGAGAAGTGTGTGCTACAGCCCCTGTGGTCCTCAACTACAACCAGGTCCATCATATGGACCAATGGTTTCCCTTTCATGACCTAATCTTGGTACTCTAAAAGGGTCTTCAGGACTTCTATACCCAAATAGCAGACACATTTGGGCCTAATCTGGGGCACTTTTGTTACTTACGGCTCAGTTACGGCACTGGCAACCGTTGTGTGGGCCAGACGTGGCCCAGATGTTACAAGCCGGGCCTTACTTGGGTTATGCCAAGTGTTGTGTGGGCCAGACGTGGCCCAAATGTAATGAACCGGGCTTGACTTGGGTTACAGCACATGCTATGTGGGCCAGATGTGGGCCATATAAGGTGGACCGGTGGCTGAGTTGAGGCAGCCACACTCACCCTGAGTCAACGCCGTCATTCAAGACCAAACGTGGGCAGTAAGATAACTGCAGATGTGGGCCATATTTGGGCCAAACTTCTGAGGACAGCGGGGAGCTGCTCCACCCGGGGATGTCCATCGCTGTTGTAGATGCCTTCTTTTCTGGATGTGGATTCCCGGATACCTTGCCATTCCAAGTAGGCTGGTAGGAATAAACTCAAGGAGACTTACTAAGGAGGATCCAGTATATTATTTTTATTTGCACTTTTTTTTTTTAACTGAGGTCTCGGGTATTTCTTCTTTTTTTTTATTCGGGGGCCCTGTGATGGCCTGGCGGCCTGTCCAGGGTGTCTCCCCGCCTGCCGCCCAATGACTGCTAGAATAGGCTCAGGCATCCCCGTGACCCTGACAGCAGGATAAGCGGTTGACCATGAGACAAATACCCCCAAACCTTTTGACTTGTGGGATAGTTTGATTGACCTGTCGGCTCTGAAGATAGTGAATCCGGGGGTTGGGGTTGGGGGGTTACTGCTTGATCAGGGACCAACTGAGCCATCCATGTCTGGGTGAAGCACAAGGCTGAGCAGTCTCTGTAATCTCTGTCGGTTTGTGTTAATGACAAAAGTTCATCCATGTTGTTTTTGAGGGATCACACGTTGGACAGGATCAGTGCCGGTAGTGGGGGCCGGCAGGGCCGCCTCCTGAACCTGGAGAGCACCCCTGGCTCTGCGTCTCCCTGTGCGAGGTGTATTTCCCCAGGGTGGCGATCCAGTGTTGCAGAGCGTAATTTCCCTATGGGGATCAATGAAGTATCTCAAAATCAAAATAAAAAAAATTATTATAATTATTATAATTATTATTATTATTAGTAGCATGATTATTATTATTATAAGTAACCTGCTAACTTATTTATTGCAGCATCTCTGCACTCTGTACCCTTTCACTTATTGCCTTCCTGTTTCGCCTGTCTATAGCCATCCCTTGTATATATTCCTGAAGACTGTGGTGTTGTTATTCTATTCAAGTACATCGAGAGCCACTAAACCGGAGTCAAATTCCATGTATGTGCAAACATACACGGCCAAATGAAGATGACTCTGATTCTGATTCTGATTCTGAACTCGAAACAGTCCAATCTCAAGGTACAGTATACGTACAAGAAATTTGTCCTGGCTCAAATAGCAAAATGCTGTGGGCCGGACCCGTCCCACACCCGACACTTCATCCGGCCCACATACTGTGTGGAATGATGGCACTTTGGGTGGTCTGCTCCTGTTTGCCAGATCTGGACCAGAACCAAGCCATAGCAATGCCGCATGTGCCACATCTTTGCCAAAAAAGGCCCACATTTGATTTAGCATATTTGGGCCATATTTGCTTTTATACGTGTGGGCCACTTCAGGCTCACATCCATTTCGTCAGGGCCAGAAGAAGGCCATCAGTGCCGCGTCATCGCCTGAAGTGGCTCACATCCGGGTGCTATCTGGGGGTGACATCATTACAGAGACCTACTGTGGCCTTAACGTATATACTGATACTCGTGGTTCCGAGCACATCGGCGCCTCAAACTCCAGAAAGGGAATAGACAGTGCACTATGCTGTCTTTAGTCAAATATAGAAGAAGCTATTATCATTAGATCACCTCCTTTGCTCTTACTGTACTGTATAGTTTTAAAGATATAATCTTAAATCTTAGCAGAATCCTTTTATCTTGACCACGTTATTTGCTTTTGCACAGATAAGAAACCTCA